>NC_086111.1:69588902-69611402 GCF_963921235.1 Mobula hypostoma
TCCTCAGCTTTGCTTGTTGCTCGGCAGCCGGGGCGGGGTCGAAGCGCTCGGCAGAGGATGGTGCTCGGAGAGGCTGGTCGGAGGCTCGAAGTTTTCGGACGGACTCAGAGTCCGCTGCGGTCGGGTGCTTCCAATGGTGCTGCATCGGCAAGTTGGTGGCGCTTGGAGGTTCATGGCAGGAAGAGTTCCTCCCTCCTGCTGCCTGTGTGAGATGATGAGGCTATCGGGACTTTGAGACTTTTTTTTACTGTGCCCATGGTCTGCTCTTTATCAAATTACAGTATTGCTTTGCACTGTTGTAACTATATGTTATAATTATGTGGTTTTGTCAGTTTTAGTCTTGGTTTGTCCTATGTTTCTTGTGATATCATTCTGGAGGAACATTGTATCATTTTTTAATTCATGCTTTTCTAAATAACAATAAACGAGGACTGAACTGAAAACTGAACCGAACTGATATTAGGGCATTGAATATATAGCAAATATTAACATCAGCAACGAATATTTAGACCTGAATGTGGATTGTAGATTAAATTTAAAATGCAGTCCTGGACAATAGTTTTCCTGAAGCGGTGGACTGGAGCTGATTACAACCCAGACAATGCTGATTAACATTCATTTTGGGAGTCTGCAGTGTGGGTGTGAAGAAGGAGGTGTTTGAAAACTATATGCAATTCAAAGGAAGCATTGTAGGTACCTTGTAACTATAGAATTGTCCTGTTGCTATCTTTGATCTTTAGCACATAAAATGCCATGTAATATTGGATCAAATGGCCTCGTCTTCTGAGAATGTCTCATTTTGTTGAATATGACACTTCTGTGATTTTGTTCACAATTACAACAATGGATTTGGGTTATTCAGCTGTAGGCATGTTCTTAGCTCTGGAAGTGTGGTGACTTGCTTGCTGCCCCTCAACACATCCTCAGACTGTGTTGGTTGTTTGCACACAGAACATATTTCACTGTACGCCTTGCTGCTTTAATGTGTGTGTGACAAATAAAGCTGACCTTTCATCTCTAATCAGCTGGTTCCTGAGTTCAGTACCACAGTTAGTTTATTGTCTATCTTTTCTTGGAGCCGTTTCCTCACAGAGTGGATCAAGATGGCTGAAGAGTGAGCCTCTATGATATTGAGGTTCATAGCAGGAAGGCATCAGGTCATAGCAGGCCCTTCGGCCCTACTGATCTTTGCAAGCCATCTAACCAAGTCCCGCTTGCTCACAACTGGTCCATATCCCTCTAAACCAGGGACTCCCAAGATATTTTTATGCCGTTGACCACTACCATCAAACAAAGGATCCACGGACCCACATTGGGAACCCCTGATCTGAACCTTTCCCCTCCATGTACCTGACAAGTAGCTTTCAAACGTTGTTAATGTGCCTGCCTCAGCCACATCCTCTGCCAACTCACTCCATATATTGACTATTCTCTGAGAGAAAAAGCTGCCCCTCAAGTTCAAATTAAACCTCTCCTTTCTCACTTTAAACCAGTGACTGCTGGTTCTTGATTCCCCAACCCTGAGAAAAACACTGTGCATATTCACCCTATTGGTTCCCTTCATGATTTTATACACATTTCTGTGGTGGCGGGAAGTAGATACATCTCTACTGATGAGGGGTAAGGTGCTGCTTCCCTCTGCCAGCCTGCATGTCACTCTTGGGGCAATGTGTAGTACCTGCTTAGCACCCCCCCCCCCCGGATCAGGGTCATGTGAAGCCATGGGAGCAGATGGTCTGCAAAAGAGGAAACTGAGGACCCAATCGCACAAGGAGGTATTGAAACTTATTGATGAGTCCTGGGGAAATGGTAGCAATGAATGCCGAGCTGTAGTCGATAAAGAGCATCCTGATGTATGTGTCTTTGTCGTCCAGCTGCCCCGGGGTTGAGCGAAGAACCCATGGAATGTCATTTGCTGTGGATCTGTTGTTCCGGTAGGCAAACTGGAGCAGGCCCAAGTCGCTTCTCAGGCGGGAGTTGATGTGTTTCATCACCAACCCCTCAAGACACTTCATTACAGTGTGTGTAAGTGCTACTGGACGATAATCACTGGGGCAGGTTACTATGTTCCTCTTAGGGACCGGTATAAGTGAAGTTTGCTTGAAGCAAGAGGTTAAAGGTATTGGTGAACTCTCCTGCCAATTGATCAGCTCAGATCTTTGGTGCTTGGACCAGGTACCCCATCTGGGCTGGATGCTTCTGTGAGTTCACCCTCCTGAAGGTGAAGACTCAGAGACTGAAATCACAGGACCATCGGAGGCTGTGGGAGTTCGTAATGGTCCCTCCATACTTTATTGGTCAAAACAAGCATAGAAGGAATCCAGCTCATCTGGAAACAAAGCCCTACGTTGCTTGATTTTACTTTGTATGAGGTGATAGCATTCAAGCCCTGCCACATCTGTTAAGTACCCTTTGTTGATTCAAGTTTAGTCTGGAATTGTCACTTCACATGTGAGATGGGTCTCTGCAGATCATACCTGGACCTCTTGTAACTTCCTTGGTCGCCAGACTTCAATGCCTCTGATCTGGCCCTCAGCAGATTGTGGATCTCATGGTTCATCCAGGGCTTCTAGTTGGGGAAGACTCTGAATGATTTCGTGAGGATACACTCATCTACAACTGTTCCTACAAAGTCCATAATAACCATGGCATATTCATTCAGATCCACAGATGAATCCTTGAACACAGCCCAGTCTACCAACTCGAAGCAATCCCAGAGCCGTTCCTCTGTCTCCCATGACCACCTCTTTGTTGTCCTCATCTCTGAAGCCTTGCTCTTTAGCTTCTGCCTGTATGCAGGTAGGAGAAGGGCAGCCAAGTGATCAGATTTCCTGAAATGAGGTCTGGGCATGGAATGGTAGGCATTCCTTATGTTAGTTTAACAGTGGTCTAGTGTGTTCAGATCTTTGGTACTACAAGCTATATGCTGATGGTAATTAGGCATCGATTTCCTCAAACAAGCTTGGTTCAATTCCTCTATATACAGTAAGTTAACTTACACAGAACAACAAGTTACAATAAGAAATACTTTTTAAAAATAAATTAACACAAAAGAAGAACAATAGAGTGAGGTAGCGTTCATGGTTTCATGGACCTTTCAGAAATTTGATGGCGGAGGGGAAGAAGCGGTTCCTAAAATGTTGAGTGTGAGTCTTCAGGCTCCTGTACCTCCTCCTTGATGGTAGCAATGAGAAGAGGAGATAGGATGAGGGTTGCAGTGCCGTGCAAAAGTCTTAGGCGCACACAGTATACGTAGCTAAGGTACACAATACTGCATTTGTCAATACAAAGCAGAGAGCAAGTGTGTAAATCTGGCAGGAGCAAAGGGTGTTGTGAATAGCAAAGGTGGAGTTCCGTGGAAGGGATGTGGGCAGATGGTAGAGAGGGAGTGCCAGGGGCAGAGGGGGGATGGCATGGTGCAGACACATCCAGCCCTGGGACACCAGGCAAGGTCATTTCATTCCAAACAATTGGTTTATTGATCATTACAGAATGTCTCTCTGGTACTTCCCGCTCCCTCCTCTCTCCCTTCCCCTTTTCCCAACTATGATTTCCCCTCTCCCTGCCCCCTTCCCACTCTCAGTCCACAATAGAGACACATATCAGAATCAGGTTTATCATCACTCACCTATTTCATGAAATTTGTTTTTTTTGTGGTGACAATACAATGTAAAATATAAAATTACTGCAGTAACATGTAAAACCCAGCTATACATATGTGCCTAATTCCTTTGCACAGTACTGTAAGTCACATGCTGGGCAAGGAGTGAAGCTCACTCGTAAACCAGACAGGTTTTCATGGTAACCTACTAATCATGTGTTTAGTTTCACTAATGTCCAGGTTTTTATTAATAGTTATCTGTATTAGAATCCTCCAGCTGCTTTTGTTTTCATATTCTTTTTATTTTTTTTTTTAAAAACCAGCACATCTACAAAAACCACAACCTTAACCAGCTGCTTCGATGGGATTTGAACTAATACCGCTTGGTCCCCTTAGTACTGAACTCTGCACCGCATGCCCTGAGCTTTTCTCAGTGCAGGATGTTTCCCCTGAAACGCAATGGACAAGGCAGCCAGTGACTAGAAGTCACCCCGGGCTGTGGCTCCTTCACAAATCCTCACCACGTTAGCCTACTGGCGAGTTTGCTGCAGCCGCAGTCACAGAACAGGCTGATATACGGCGGCCGGCGAGGGTTTTTACTGCCTCGCCCTGATTGAGTCTCGGGGGCGATTCCGCTCTAATAGTTAATTCTCAGTGAAATTGGACCCTGAGAGTAAAGAAAGCCTCTGTCGCAGAGACATTTGCAATAACTCAGCTTTATTAGCATTCCGATAAAGAGTGTGACAATCCTAAGTTAATGTTCTCCCTGCATGATACCCAGTTAATAAAAACCTACTCTATGGGGAGCCAGCACACTGTAAATAATAATCCCAGAGCAGGGCAACACGATTCCTTCAAACAGCTTTGCATACTGAAAGAACAAGCAAAGAATCACGAAGTGCATGTGTGTGGCATTCAATTTGATCTTATTTATTGGTAGGGCAGGTTCAAGGAGCTGGATGCCCTATTCCTGTTCTCCTTTGGAGTCATAGTTACACAGGCCATTCAGTCCATCTTGTCCATGCTCAGCAAAGAGGCTAACTAAGCATTTGCCTGTATTTGGTTCTTCACAGGAATACAGGACAGCAGAAAATGTCATTGGCTGCAGTCTACCATCCACTGCAGGACGTGTATGTGTCCAGAATCATCAGAATCTGAGCAACACATACAAAATGCTGGAGGAACTCAGCAGGCCAGGAAACATCTATGGAAAAAAAGCACAGTCGACGTTTCTGGCTGAAACCCCTCGGCATAGATGCTGCCTGGCCTGCTGAGTTCGTCCTGCATTCTGTGTGTGTTCCCCGGATTTTCAGCATCTGCAGATTCTCTTTTGTTTGTCATTAGAATCAGAACCAGGTTTAACGTCACTGGCATTTGTTATAAAAATTGTTATCCTTGCGGCAGCAATACGATGAAATACATAATAATAAGGGGAAAAATCTGTGAATTACAGTAAGTATATATATATAGAATAGTTAAATTAACTATGTAGTACAAAAATAGAAATAAAAAAGTAGTGAGGTAATGTTCATGGATTCAATGTCCATTCAGAAATTGTGTGGCAGAGGGGAAGAAGCTGTTCCTGAATTGCTGAGTGTGTGCCTTCAGGCTTCTGTACCTCCTTCCTGATGGTAACAGTGGAAAGAGGGCATGTCCCGGGTGATGGGGGTCCTTAATGATGGATGCCGCCTTTTTGAGGCATCACTCCTTGAAGATATTCAGAAAGTCAGAAGGCATGGGATCCAGGGAAGTTTGGCCAGGCGGATTCAGAATTGGCTTGCCTGCAGAAGGCAAAGGGTCATGGTAGAGGGAGTACATTCAGATTGAAGGATTGTGATTAGTGGTGTCCCACAAGGATCGGTTCTGGGACCTCTATTTCTCGTGATTTTTATTAACGACCTGGAGTTGGGGGTAGAAGGGTGGGTTGGCAAGTTTGCAGACGACACAAAGGTTGGTGGTGTTGTAGATGGTGTAGAGGATTGTCGAAGATTGCAGAGAGACATTGATAGGATGCAGAAGTGGGCTGAGAAGTGGCAGATGGAGTTCAACCAGGAGAAGTGTGAGGTGGTACACTTTGGAAGGACAAACTCCAAGGCAGAGTACAAAGTAAATGGCAGGATACTTGGTAGTGTGGAGGAGCAGAAGGATCTGGGGATACATATCCACAGATCCCTGAAAGTTGCCTCACAGGTGGATAGGGTAGTTAAGAAAGCTTATGGGGTGTTAGCTTTCATAAGTCGAGGGATAGAGTTTAAGAGTCGCGATGTAATGATGCAGCTCTATAAAACTCTGGTTAGGCCACACTTGGAGTACTGTGTCCAGTTCTGGTCACCTCACTATAGGAAGGATGTGGAAGCATTGGAAAGGGTACAGAGGATGCTGCCTGGTTTAGAGTGTATGCATTATGATCAGAGATTAAGGGAGCTAGGGCTTTACTCTTTGGAGAGAAGGAGGATGAGAGGAGACATGATAGAGGTGTACAAGATAATAAGAGGAATAGATAGAGTGGATAGCCAGCGCCTCTTCCCCAGGGCACCACTGCTCAATACAAGAGGGCATGGCATTAAGGTAAGGGGTGGGAAGTTCAAGGGGGATATTAGAGGAAGTTTTTTTTACTCAGAGAGTGGTTGGTGCGTGGAATGCACTGCCTGAGTCAGTGACGGAGGCAGATACACTAGTGAAGTTTAAGAGACTACTAGACAGGTATATGGAGGAATTTAAGGTAGGGGGTTATATGGAAGGCAGGGTTTGAGGGTCAGCACAACATTGTGGGCTGAAGGGCCTGTACTGTGCTGTACTATTCTATGTATTATGTTCTATACCCTGGATACTACGGAGGCTAGTGCCCATGATGGAGCTAACTGAGTTTACAACTCACTGCAGCTTATTGTATATCGATCCTGTGCAGTAGCCCCCACCCCCCCAAGCCAGATGCAGCCAGTTAGAACGTTCTCCACGGTACATCTGTAGAAATATGCCAGAACAAAGAAGAGGGCAACAAAAATCTCTGAGGACACTACCCGCCCAGCAAACTGCCTCTTCCAAAATCTCCCTTCTGGAAAGTGCGATAGGGCTATTAAAACAAAATTTTCACAACATCTTTAAAATTCCTTCCCTGAGGCAGTTAATCTGATCAATCATTCTAGTTAGCCCCTCCGCCTCCCCCCTGTCTACCATCCCTGTCTCTGCAGTGCACTGCATACACTTTAAACCACTTTTTGTAAAGTTGTTTACATTGTAAATACATGCGGGGATTTATATATTTATGCACATTTATTCCATATCTGTATTTTAACCTCTAACTTTATTTTTATGTAATTCTTTATTCTTTATAGTTGTTAAATGTTGTTTTTTGGTTGCATGTCTCACCCTGGCCAACACACCACTGCAAATTCCTAATCCATGTAAATGTATATAGTGAATAAAGTTGATCCTTCATCCTTCGTCAGTTATTCAACACACTGAACGTTTTAGGAACAGCTTCTCCCCCTCTGCCATCCAATTTCTGATGGTCCATTAACCTGTGAACATCTCCTCGTTAGTATGCTCTCTCTTTCCACTACCTATTTATGTTTTGTGAATTCCTTAATGCAACTTAAAATGTTTTTATGTTTTGCACTGCACTGCTGCCACAAAAACCATAACACCGTGAGCCATGGGAGCAGAATTAGGCCATTTGGCCCATCGAGACTGCTCTGCTATTTCACCCTGGTTTATTTGCTAACCCTCTCAACCCCATTTTCCTGCTTTTTCTTCACAACCTTTGTCACCTTGACTAATCAAGAACCTATCAACTTCTGCTTTAAATATAGATAGATAGATAGATAGACATACTATATTGATCCCGAGGGAAATTGGGTTTTGTTACAGTTGCACCAACCAAGAATAGAGTATAAATATAGCAATATAAAACCTTAAATAATTAAATAATAATATGTAAATTATGCCAGATGGAAATAAGTCCAGGACCAGCCTATTGGCTCAGGGTGTCTGACCCTCCAAGAGAGGAGTTGTAAAGTTTGATGGCCACAGGCAGGAATGACTTCCTATGACGCTCTGTGTTGCATCTCGGTGGAATGAGTCTCTGGCTGAATGTACTCCTGTGCCCACCCAGTACATTATGTAGTGGATGGGAGACATTGTCCAAGATGGCATGTAACTTAGACAGCATCCTCTTTTCAGACACCACCGTCAGAGAGTCCAGTTCCATCCCCACAACATCACTGACCTTACGAATGAGTTTGTTGATTCTGTTGGTGTCTGCTACCCTCAGCCTGCTGCCCCAGCACACAACAGCAAACATGATCGCACTGGCCACCACAGACTCGTAGAACATCCTCAGCATCGGCAGATGTTAAAGGACATCAGTCTCTTCAGGAAATATCCCAATGACCTGGCCTCCACAGCTGTCTGTGGCGATGAATTCCACAGATTCACCACCCTCTGGCTAAAGAACTGCCTCCTCATCTCTGTTCTAAATGGACATCCTTCTATTCTGAGACACTACCCCCTGGTCCTTGACTCGACCACTACAAGAAACATCCTCTCCACATCTACTCGACCTAGACCTTTCAGTATTCGACAGATTTTAATGAGAACCCACCTCATTCTTCAACACCCCAGCAAGTACAAGCCCTGAGCCATCAAACGCTCCTCGTATATAACACATTAACACCTTCATTCCCAGAATAGCTCGTGATTCTTCTCTGGACCATCTCCAATGCAAAATGCCAGCATCTCCAATCTCAAGGGCAAAGTGGCAATTCGGACCGAACCTGAATCACTAAAGGATGTTCAACAGCTATGGCAGGGCTTGAATGCTATCACCTCTTACAAAGCGAAATAGGTGACAACAGGTTCAATGCCTTCTATATTTGCTTTGACCATCAGAACATGGAGGAACCATCATGAACTCCTACAGCCACCGATGATACTGTAATTTCAGTCTCTACGGCCAACATGAGAGTATCCTTCAGGAGGGTGACCCCACAGAAGCATCCAACCCAGATGGGGTACCTGGCCAAGTACTGAAGACCTGTGCTAAGCAGCTGGCCGGAGCTTTCACCAACATCTTTAGCCTCTCACTTCAGCAGCCTGAGGTACCCACCTGCTTCAAACAGGTTTCAATTATTCCAGTGACCAGGAAGAATGTAGTAACAGTCAATGGCGTTTGTCCAGTAGCACTTACATCCACTGTGATGAACTGTCTTGAGAGTTTGGTGCTGAATCACTAAAACTTCTGCCTGAGAAGCGACTTGGATCTGTTCCAGTTCAATCCTGGAACATCTGGACAGTAAAGTTGCATACATCAGGATGCTCTTTACCAGCTACAGCTCAGCATTCAATACCATCATCCCTCACAATAAGCCCTTGGCCTCAATACCTCCTTTGAAATTGGGTGCTTGATTTCCTCACTTGCAGACCCCAGACGGCTCAGATTGGTAACAGTAGCTTGCAAACAATCTCCATCAGCACACGTTCACCACAATGCTGTGTGCTTAGCCCCCTGCTCTACTCTCTTTACAATTACAACCGTGTGGCTAAGCACAGCTCCGATTAAGTTTGCTGACAATACCACTGTCGTTGGTCGAAACAAAGCTGGTGAATCAGCATATAGGAAGGAATTGAAAATCTGACAGCAAAATGTCATAGAATCATAGTCATGGAGAAATACAGCAGAGAATCAGGCCCTTTGGCCCATCTAGTCCATGCTGAAACCATTTAAATTGCCTAGTCCCATCGACCTGCATCAGGACCATAGTCGTTCATATCCCAACTACCCATGTACCTATCCAAACTTCTCTTAAACATTGGAATTGAACTTGCATGCACCACTTGTGCTGGCAGCTCATTCCACACCCTCATGACCCTCTGAGTAAAGAAGTTCTCCCTCATGTTCTCCTTTAGCCTCTCACCTTCACCCTTAACCCATGAACTCTTGTTGTAATCACACCCGATCTCAGTGGAAAAAGCTTGCTTTCATTTACCCTATCTATACTCCTAATAATTTTGTATACCTTTATCAACTGTCCTTTCAGATTTCTACATTCTAATGAATACAGTCCTAACCTATTCAATCTTTCCTTACAACTCTGGTCCTCCAGACCTGACAACATCCTTGTAGATCTTGTAATCTTGCAATCTTATTTACATCCTTCCTGAAGGTAGGTGACCAAAACTGGACACGGTATTCCAAATTAGGCCTCATCAATATCTTATACAAGTTCAACAAAACATCCCATCTTCTGTACTCAAACATTGATTTATGAGGTGAATGTGCCAACAGCTTTCTTTATGACCCTATCTACCTGTGATGCCACTTTCAACAAATTATGGACCTGTAGTCCTAGATCCCTTTGTTCAACCACACTCCATAGTTCCCTACCGATCACTGTGTTAGACCGAGCTACTGGTGCAAAACTGCGCACTCATCTGCATTAAATTCCATCTGCCATTTTTCAGCCCACTTTCCCAGCCGATGCAGATCCCTCTGGAAGCCATGATAGTTTTCCTCACTGTTCACTACACCCCCAGGGCTTATTGTCATCCACAAATTTGCTGATCCAGTTAACCACATTATTATCCAGGTCATTGACATAGATGACAAACAACAAAGGACCCACCGATCCCTGCAGCACTCCACGTCACAAGCGTCCAATCAGAGAGGCAACCCTCTACTACCACTCTCTGGCTTCTACCACAAAGTCAATACCTAATCCAATTTACTACCTCATCTTGAATGTCGACTGACTGAACATTCTTGACCACCCTCCCATGCGGGACCTTGACAAATACCTTACTAAAGTCCATGTAGGCAACATCCACTGCCTTGCCTTCATCAGCTTTCCTGGTAACCTCCTTGAAAAACTCTATAAGATTGGTTAGACATGAACTACCATGCATGAAACAATGCTGACTATCCTTAATCAGTCCATGTCTATCCAAATACTTATAGACCCAGCCCCTTAGAATACCTTCTAATAACTTTCCAATTGATGTCAGACTCACCAGCCTATAATTTCCTGGTTTATGTTTAGAACATTTCTTAAAGAGCAGAACAACATGGGATGTCCACCCATCCTCCAGTACCTCTCCTATCACTAGGTATGTTTTAAATATCTCTGCAGGGACCCAGCAATTTTGCACTTGCCTCCCGCAGGGCCCAAGGGAGCACCTTGTCAGGCTCTGTGGATTTATCCACCCTGATTTGCCTCAGGATAATGAAAAACCTCCTCCTCAGTAACCTGTACTGGGTCCATGAAGTTGAAGCTACTTTGCCTTATGTTTATAGACTCTATGTCTGCCTCCTGAGTATATGCAAATGCAAAAAATTCACTTAAGAGGTCCCCCATCCGTTTTGGTTCCACAAATGGATAACCATTCTGATCTTGCAGAAGACCAATTTTCTCCCTTGCAATCTTTTTGCTCTTAATATAAGATTCACCTTACCTTGTCTACTAGAGCAATTTCACGCCTTCTTTAGTCTTCCTGATTTCTATCCTAAGTGTTCTCTAGCATTTCTTGTCCTCCATTAGCACCTCATTTGTTCCTATTTGCCTATACCTGCTACGTATCTCCTTTTTTACTCATAACCAGGGCCTCAATATCTCTTGGAAACCAAGTCTTCCTACACCTGTTATATTTACCTTTTGTTCTGACATACAATCTCTATATTCTCAAAATTTCATTTTTGAAAGCCTCCCATATTCCAAATATATCCTTGCCAGAAAACAGCCTGTCCCAATCCACATTTGCCAGATCATTTCTGATACCATCAAAGTTGGCCTTTCTCCAATTTAGAATGGTCAGACTAGACCAATGTTTTTGCATGTTAACTTTGAAACTAAAGGCATTGTGGTCACTGGATGCACCTGCTGTAACAACCTTATGTTTCTTGTAACAGTCTGCAATCTCTTTACAAATTTGTTCCTCTAAATCCCTAGGACCATCTGGTAGTCTGTAATATAGCCCTTTTCACTTGGTCATACCTTTTTTATTTCTCAGTTCCACCCATAATCCTTCACCAGCCAAGTTTTCCAGTCTGTCCTAATGGAGCTCTGCCGTGACATTTTCCTTGCCTAGAAACACCACCTTTCCTCCTTTAATCTCTGCCACGCTGTCACATCTAAGACAATGGAGCCCTGAAATACTGAGCTGCCAGTCCTGTCCCTCCTGCAACCAAGTATCACTAATATCTATAATGTCATAATTCCAGGTGTTGGTCCATGCCCTGAGCTCATTCTCCCTTCCTATGATAGATCTTGCATTGAAATATTCGTAGCTCAGGACAGTAGTCGCACCATGCTCAACCTTTCGATGCATGACTTTGCCTGAGGTCTTACCAACATCTCTCTCCACAACCTCTCCACTGACTGTTCTGGTGCTCTGGCTCCCATCCCCCTGCAGCTCTTGTTTAAACTCCACCGTGCAGCATTAACAAACCTTCCCACTAGGATCTTAGCCCCCTTCAGTTCAGGTGCAAACAGTCCCTTCTGTAGACCTCCCACCTTCCCTAAAAGAGCACCTAATGAGCCAAAAATTTTATGCCCTCCCTGTTACACCAACTCCTTAGCCACGCATTAAACTGTATATGTTCCTAATTCTGACCTCACTAGCATGAGCAATCCTGAGATCATAATCCTGGAGCTCCTGTCCTTTAACTTACCATCTAACTCCCTGAACTCCCTATCATTACTCATCCTACCCATGACATTGGTACCTACGTGGACCATGACCCTGGCTGTTCACCATCCCAGTTAAGAATGCTGAGGACTTGATTCGAGATGTCCCCAGCCCTGGCACTCAGGAGGTAACATAACATCTGGGAATCTCATTCTCGCCCACAGAACCTCGGGTCTGTTCCCCTATCTAACAAACATCTATTACCTCAGCTCACCTCTTTTTGCCCCTTCCCTTCCGAGTCACAGAGCCAGACTCTGTACCAGAGACCTGGCCCCTGTGACTTTCCTCTCACCCCACTCAACAGTATCCAAAGTCATAACAGCATCCTTTCTCAATGTCAGCAAGGCTAAGGATCTGATTTTTGACTTCAGGAGGAGGAAATCGGAAGTCATTGAGCTAATCTTCATCTGGAGATCAGAGGAGGAAAAGGGTCATCAACTTTAAATTACTCAGTGCTATCACTTCAGAGGATCTGTCATGGGCCCAGCACCTTTGTGCAATTACAAAGGAAGCACCCCAGCGCCTCTACTTCCTTAGAAGTTTGCAAAGATTTGTCTTGACTTCTAAAACTTTAACAAACCTCTTTTGATGTGTAGTAGAGAGTATATTGACTGGTTGCATCACAGGGGACTTACCAGGAAAGTTGATGAAGGCAGCTCAGTAGATATTGTCTACGTGGACTTCAGCAAGGCATTCGACAAGTTCCCACATGGAAGGTTGGTCAAGAAGTTTCACTTTTTAGGCATTCAAGATGAAGTTATAAATAAAATTAGATGGAATTTAATGCTGACAAGTGTGAGGTGTTGCACTTCGGAAGAGCCGTTCAGGGTAGGTCTCACCCAGTGAGTGATAGGGCACTGAGGGGTGCTGTAGCTCATCTGGGCAGTCAAGATGCATACATCAGGATACTCTATATTGACTAGAGCTCGGCATACAATATCATCATCCCCTCACAGCTAATCAATCGATTCAACACCTTGGCCTCAATACCTCCTTGTACAATTGGATCCTTGATTTCCTCATTTGTCAGTTCAAATGGCAAGAGTAGTTCCTCCACAATCTCCATCAGCACAGATGCTGTGTGCTTAGCCCCCTGCTTTTACTCACTTTACAATTATAACTATGTGATTAAACACAGCTTCAATGCCATGTTTAAATTTGCTGGCAATACCACTGTTGTTGGCCAAATCAAAAGTGGCGATGAATCAGCATTTAGGAGGAAGGTTGAAAATCTGGCTGAGCAGTGCCATAACAACAATCTCTCTCTCAATGTCAGCAAGACCAGGAGCTGATTATTAACTTGAGGAGGAGGAAACCAGGGGGCTATGAGCCAGTCCTCATCGGGGGATCAGAGGTGGAGAGGGTCAGCAACTTTAAATTCCTCGGTGTTCTCACTCCAGAGAACCATTTCTGAATGCAGAACACATCAGAAGACCACGAATACACACTCAGTGGCCACTTCATTAGGTACAGAGCTACCTAATAAATTATCTGTTAAATGTATACGGGCAGGGACTGCAAGCACACATCATCTCAACTGCAGCTTTATTTGTCACAAGTACATCAAAATATACAGAGAAATATATTGTTTTATATCAAAATAAACTTCATTCACAGTAAAAAAAATCATTTACAAGAATAAACTGTGCAACACCTTTTCTTCCATGACAGTCTTTTCTGTTTCTACACATCAGTATCACTGCTGCCACTCGTGTGGTCCTCTGAAATGGGACACTATTATAATAATTGAGGGAACTCCCCACACAACCCAGACCCTCTTTGTCCAGTAGTGGGCGAACACTATATCTTGTGCCAACCTTCCGTCCGTGGACTCACTTTACGCCGCACGCTGTCGGAGCAGTGCTGCCAGGATAATCAAGGACACGACCCACCCAGCCAACACACTTTTCGTCCCTCTTCCCTCCGGGAGAAGGTTCAGGAGCTTGAAGACTCGTACAGCCAGATTTGGGAACAGCTTCTTTCCAACTGTGCTAAGACTGCTGAACGGATCCTGACCCGGATCTGGGCCGTACCCTCCAAATATCCGGACCTGCCTTTCGGTTTTTTTGCACTACCTTACTTTCCCTTTTCTATTTTCTATTTATGATTTATAATTTAAATTTTTAATATTTACTATCAATTTGTAATCCAGGGAGCAGGAAGCGCAGAATCAAATGTCGCTGTGATGATTGTACGCTCTAGTATCCATTGTTTGGTGACAATAAAGTATAAAGTATAACCAATGCAGTCTAAAGATGTGCTGGGGGCAGCCTGCGAGTGTCGCCAAGCTTTTGTGTCACCAACATAGCATGGCCATGCATCTTTGAATGTGGGAGGGAACTGGAACACTCGGAGCAATCCCACATGGTCACAGGGAGAGCGTACAAATTCCTTACAGACAGCAGTGAGGATCGAACCTCAATCACACAGCTGGTGCTGTAAAGCAATACACCAACTATTACACTATTCTGCTACCCATACAACAATCATATCTCGTGACTACCACCTCCTGTAGTACCTCAGGTAAGGCCATAAGACCAGAAGACATAGGAGTAGAATTGGGCCATTCGGCCTATCAAGTCTACCAATCTTGATAGATTCTTGATTGGTCAGAGCGTGAAGGGATACGGGGAGAAAGCAGGTGATTGGGCTGAGAGGAAAATTGGGTCAGCCATGATGAAATGGGGTGACATGTGGCCAAGTGGTTAGGGCATTGTGCTCACCATCTGAAGGTCGTGGGTTCAAGTCTCGGCCAAGGCAGCATGTTGTGTCTTTGGGCACTTAACCACACACTGCTCTAGTCCACCCAGCTGAAAATCGGTACCGGCAAATGCTGGGGGTTAACCTCGCGATAGACTGGTGTCCTATCCAGGGGGGAGTCTCATACCCTCAGTCGCTTCACGCCACAGAAAATGGCATAAGCACCAGCCTGAAGGTCCACAAAAGCTCGGGACAGACTTAGACTGACGACGAAATGGCAGAGCAGACTCAATGGGCCAAATGACCTAATTCTGCTCCTATATCGTATAGTCTTATGGTCTAAACCTGCTCTGCCATTTCATCATGGTTGATCAATTTCATTCCCAACCACATTCTCCTTCCTTCTCCCAGTAACCTTTCATGCCCTGATGAATCAAAAACCTATCATCCTCCACCTAAATGCACCCAATGACCTATCTTCTATGGACCAGCCTCAGGCTAAAGAAATTCCTCTTCATCTCTGTTCTCAATGGACATCCCTCTACTCTGAGGCATTGTCCTCTCGTCCTAGACTCCACCACAATAGGAAACGTACTCTTCACATCCACTCTTTCGAGGCCTTTCAACATTGGATAGATTTCAATGAGATACACCACACACACTTATTTGTACACTCTCCCATTTACAGATGAATACGCACAAGCACCCAGCTTCAAGGGATTGGAAGTCAAAAGTCGCTAGAAAGGCACCTAAGTGGGGTTGTTTGCACCAGGGAATTGTGGGAGAATATTTAGGTTGGTAACAGCAGCTAATTTTCTCCTGTAGATCTGAACAGAGACAACACAAATAATTTTACAGCATTAAGTCATTTTTATATTCACAATACTCTCAACACCCCCTGGAGTGCTGACTTTCCAGAGCTGACAGGAAGCCATCAAAATGGCATCTCATACTTCACATGCCGCATACAAAGTTCTTCTCTCAGAGGGAGATAGTGGGGTCAGTGTGAAGAAAACATAAGATTTTTTGTCACCTCATGACACCCCACTGTGTTTTGTAGCCAATGACATATGTTCTTATTTGGAATTGGAGTCAAATTTGCAAATAAAAAAGTTCACCGCATCCTGCTCACACACAGTAAAATCCACCAATATCAATTGGATATTTTCAGAATCAAAATTTACTATCACTGATATAGTGTATGTCATGAAAATATTGTTCTGAGTCAATGCAATACAGTGGATTCCAGTTAATTGGGACACATCAGGAACAGTACATTTTGGCCCAATTTAGCGGCTGTCATAATTAGCCAAAGTTTCATGGAAATAGTTAAAAAGGTATAAAAATGACAAACTGCTATCTAATGGAGTAATAAACCATGTACTTAAATGCAAATACAGAACAAATTGGGACATTATCAATACTCTACAGTACTCTAAAACTGTGTATTAGTTCCTAATAGTTACTGACAGAGGAATTCAACATACACTGACACGTTCCTTTGATTGACTGTAAATGAACCAAATCAGCACAGACATCACTTGAAGATAATGGTCTGCCTTCATACCATGCTCCAAATCTTCATTTTCATTGTAGCATTCAAGATGATCGCCGATACCTTCAGATTCTTCGTAGTTCCTAACTTGTCGAAGTAGTGAAATTGTTTCATTTTAATTCCCGGCTGTTACTGGTATCTCCAAGCCTCAATGCTTAAAACTGCAGTGAGCAAAACAGTTTGGAGCAACACACGAAAAGAAAACAGTTCAGAATTGACTGACTGCTTATTTCTCACCAACTATCAGTGACAAAAATCATTGCTTTTCGAATACAAACGCACATAACTGATGCTACTTAAAAACTGTTCACTCTCAAGTACAATGTAGTGTCTAACGGAGACACAAGTGCACGTGTCTGATGCAAGTTAGAAATTGTTCAGCAACAGTCTCCTGTCCTAGTTAAGCACCGTAGTGTCCCGAATAAAAAAAGGGAATCCCGGCTACTCTCTTGATTAGTTTTTGTTCTTTAAGATTTGGCCCCAATAGGCGCTGCTGCGATTAGCCGATGGCAGTAAATGCAGGACTAAGGCACTCCCTCAACACCGTAAGAGAACGAATGTCAGTTGAGACTTTTGCGTTTATGTCTCTGACTGTAAACACCATGGCTCCCCGACTCAGATGTAGGAATGCTACTCACTGACGGGAGGACTGGAGAAAGGTGTCCACCCGTGCAAAGAAAACTGACATCAAACTCCCGCTGAAACTTCATTGACTGGAAGTTATAGAAAGATGGAGGAAACGGTTAAAAACATAGATCAGTGAATGGTATGGTGCATCCCTCCCTGCCATCAAAGATATCTTCGGGAAGGCAGCATCCATCAAGCAGGACATGCCCTTTTCTCATTGCTGTCATCGGGAAGGAGATACAAAAATCTGGAGGCACACACTCAGCAGTTCCTAAACTGCTTCTTCACCTCCGCCATCAGGTTTCTGAATGCTTAATGAACCCAAGAACACTGTCTCGGTATTCCTTTATTCACAGTTATTTTGTAAATTATAGTTTTTTATATGTCCTTGCTCTGCACTGCAGCCACAAAGCAACAAATTTCATCATAACAAACCTGATTCTGATTCTGACTGTGAACGGGTCCTACAACCCAGAATGTCTGCACTGAACATGATGCTGAATTAAATAAAATCTCGTCTGCCCATACATTCATGTGCTTATCTAACAGTCTTTTAAAAGCCTCACTTGTACCTGCTTCCAACCACCACCCTGGTTGCACTTCCAGCACCCACCACTCTCTGTGTAAAATGTTTGCCCCGGAGATCTTTAAACATACCACCCCCCCCCCTCACACTCACCTTAAATGTATGCCCTCTACCCTGGGAGAAAGATTCTGACTGTCTACCTCAGTGGTCCCCAACCACCGGGCCGTGGACTGGTACCGGGCCACAGAGCATGTGCTACCGGGCCGCAAGGAAACGATATGATTTGGCGATAAGAAATGATATGAGTCAGCTGCACCTTTCCTCATTCCCTGTCATGCCACTGTTGAACTTGAACCCACGCAAGGTCATCAGTGATCCAAGACGTGCAAAGGAATGGGTCCGTGACCCATTTGTGAATGTCCCCGGTGAATCATCCGTGTCAGCGCAGGAAAAAGATCAATTCCTCGAGCTTGCAAATGATGGTGGGCTGAAAAGTATGTTTGACATAACATCTCTGCCGGCATTCTGGATCAAAGTCAAGGCTGAATATCCTGAGATAGCCACGAAAGCACTGAAAACGTTGCTTCCATTTCCAACATCATATCACTGTGAAGCAGAGTTTTCTGCAATGAATGCAATGAAAACTGAATTGCGGAACAGACTGGACATAAGGAACCCCCTTCGAGTATCACTGTCTCCCATCACCCCTTGATGGGACCGTCTTGTAGCAGGAAAACAAGCCCAGGGCTCCCACTGATTCAGCGATATTGGTGTGTTGCAATGATTTTATATGTTCATACGAGGAAAATATGCGCTGTGTGTTTAATATCCAAATGTTACTTAAAATGTTATGATACTATTGACTTATAAGTGACTTAATTGACTTATCACTATATTCATGCGAGGAAAATACGTGCTGTGTGTTTAACATTAAATTCGTTAGATAAACCCTTTTAGAAACAAAATTGAGTGTATTAGCCACTTATAAGTGACTTATAGTTGACTTATCACCTATATTCCAGTTGTGATTAACAACCTCCCCCCAGTCCACAAGAATATCGTCAATATTAAACCGGTCCGCGGTGCAAAAAAGGTTGGGACCCCTAGTCTACCTCATCTAAGCCTCTTGCAGTTGTATTAATTTCTATCAGGTCTCTCCACAGTCTCTGGGCTTCAGAAAAAATAATTCAAGTTTGTCCAGCTTCTCCATATAGCTCATATCCTCTAATCCGGCCACCATCCTGGTGAACGTCCTCTGTGCCCTTTCCAAAGCCTCCACATCCTTCCTGCAAAAGGGGTGACAGAATTGCACACAACACTGGCAAATGCAGCCAAGATGACTGGTGTATAGCATTACCATGACTTCTTCACCCTAAATACTCAATGCCCTGACCATGCTGGGGCAGCTGTTAGTGCTACTGTCCCAAAGCTCCTCGTTTTTGCTCTAATTGGATGTCCCTCTATTCTGAAGCTTGTCTTCTGGTCCTAGACTCCCCCACCAGAGGAAACACCCTCTCTACATTCACTCTTTCTCAGACTTTAGATTGGAATTCAGATTCAGATTGAGATTTATTTATCACATGCACATTGAAATATTTGGATGGTGAGACGGAGATACATCTCTACCAAAGGAGGTGTGAGGTGCTCCTTCCCTCCACTAGCCTCCAGGTCACCCTTAGGCAAAGTGTAACACCTGCTTAGCCCCTCGGTCAGGGTGACCTGAAGCCATGTGAGCAGGTGGTGGATGGTTGTGTGAGCAGCTGGTGTATATAACCATAAGACCATAAGACAAAGGAGCAGAAGTAGGCCATTCGGCCCATCGAGTCTGCTCCGCCATTTTATCATGAGCTGATCCATTCTCCTATTTAGTCCCACTCCCCTGCCTTCTCACCATAACCTTTGATGCCCTGGCTACTCAGATACCTATCAATCTCTGCCTTAAATACACCCAGTGACTTGGCCTCCACTGCTGCCCGTGGCAACAAGTTCCATAGATTCACCACCCTCTGACTAAAAAAATTTCTTTGCATTTCTGTTCTGAATGGGCGCCCTTCAATCCTTAAATCATGCCCTCTTGTACTAGACTCCCCCATCGTGGGAAACAACTTTGCCACATCCACTCTGTCCATGCCTTTTAACATTCGAAATGTTTCTATAAGGTCTCCCCTCATTCTTCTGAACTCCAAGGAATACAGTCCAAGAGTGGACAAACGTTCCTCATATGTTAACCCTCTCATTCCCAGAATCATTCTAGTGAATCTTCTCTGTACCCTCTCCAACGTCAGCACATCCTTTCTTAAATAAGGAGACCAAAACTGCCCACAGTACTCCAAGTGAGGTCTCACCAGCGCCTTATAGAGCCTCAACATCACATCCCTGCTCCTATACTCTATTCCTCTAGAAATGAATGCCAACATTGCATTTGCCTTCTTCACCACTGACTCAACCTGGAGGTTAACTTTAAGGGTATCCTGTACGAGGACTCCCAAGTCCCGTTGCATCTCTGAACTTTGAATTCTTTCCCCATTTAAATAATAGTCTGCCCGTTTATTTTTTCTGCCAAAGTGTATAACCATACACTTTCCAACATTGTACTTCATTTGCCACTTCTCTGCCCATTCTTCCAATCTATCCAAGTCTTTATGGACAATCCACACCAGGGGTACGTGAAAAGGGCTACTTTTTAATCAGGGTGGCAAATGAGATTTTGAAGGCAAAGTTTCGTAGCAGTTTTTCGGAGTTGAGGAGTGACCAATCAGGCAGAGGGATTCTTTGGAAAAGGGCCAATAAGAGTAATTCAAGTGCAGGCAAAGTGGCCATTCTTGTGAGTTTGCCAGTCTTTAAAGTGGCTTTGGCTCATCAGACTTGGGTGATGTAGATTGTCTTGCAAGTTACTCTCTCCCTCTCAGTGTGAGTGCCAGGTGCAGTGACAATGGCTCTTGGGACAGGGTTTTACGTTCTGTGTGTGGGATGTGGGAAGTCTGAGAGATCTCCACTCTCCCAGATAAACACATCTGCACCGGGTGCACCGAGCTGCAGCTCCTCAGAGAACGTATTAAGGAACAGGAGCTGCAGCTCAATGACCTTCATCTCATACGCGAGAATGAGGACTGGAACAACAGGGACTTAGTTACCCCTAACTTGCAGGAGACACGTAACTGGGTGACTGTCGGGAGAAGGAGGGCAAATGCACAGCCAGTACAGAGTACACCTGTGGCCATTCCCTTCAATAATAAGTCTATAATAATAGGCATCCGTTAGTCTCGTGAGACCATGGATTTGCACCTTGGAAGGTTTCCAGGGCGCAGGCCTGGGCAAGGTTGTATGAAAGACTGGCAGTTGCCCATGCTGCAAATCTCCCCTCTCCACGCCACCGATGTCGTCCAAGGGAAGGGCACTAGGGCCGATACAGCTTGGCACTGGTGTTGTCGCAGAACAATATGCGGTTAAGTGCCTTGCTCAAGGACACAACACATTGCCTCAGCTGAGGTTCGAACTAGCGACCTTCAGATCACTAGACGAACACCGTAACCACTTGGCCACGCACCAATAAGTCTATAACTTTAGGTACTACTGAGGAGGGTGACCTACTGGGGTCCCTGTCACTGAGTCTGGTACTATGGCTCAGAAGAGCAGAGAGGTGAAGATGACTGCAGTGTTGATAAGAGATTCCCTAGTCAGGGGAACAAAGATGAGGTTGTGTGGGCACGATAGAGACAACCGGATTGTACCTTGCCTCCCTGGTGCCAGGATCAGGGATGTCTCAGATCGGGTCCACGGCATTCTCAAGGGCAAGGGTGAGCATCCAGAACTCTTGGTACATATTGGCATCAATGACATAGGTAGACAAGGTGAGGAGGTCCTGAAGAGAGATTTTAGGGAGCTAGGTAGAAAGCTGAGTAACAGGTCCTCCATAGTAGTAATCTCTGGATTTCTGCCTGTGCCATGTGCCAATGAGAGTATGAATAGGGTGATTTGGCAGGTGAATGCGTAGCTGAGGAACTGGCGGAGGAAGCAGGGGTTCATATTTACGGATCATTGGGATCTCTTCTGGGGAAGGTATGAACTGTACAAAAAGGATAGGTTACACCTGAACCCGAGGGGTCCAATATCCTCGCGGGCATGTTGGCTAGAGTTGTTCAGGTGGATTTAAACTAATTTGGCAGGGGGAATGGGAACCGGAATGATAGAACTGAAGTTGAGGTAGTTAGTTTACAAACAGAGGCACTGTGTAGCGAGACTCCTAGCAAAGAGAGGCTGAGATACTTTGGAGTACTCAGGCCTCTCCTTCACATGTTCTGCCAGTCTGTCGTTGCCAGTACAACCTTCTAAGCAGTGGTGTGCTCGGGCAATGATATCAACACAGTTGATGCCAACAAGCTCAATAAACTGATTAGAAAGGCTGGCTCTGTTATAGGAGTCAAACTGGACACACCGGAGGCTGTGGTAGAACAAAGGACCCTACGGAAAATCCTGGCAATTCTGGACAATGGTTCTCACCCTCTGCATGCCTCCTTGGCTGAACAGAGGAGAACTTTTTGTAATAGACGAAGATAACTGTGCTGTTTCAAAGAGCGCCATGTGAGGTCATTCTCACCCTTGGCCATTAGGCTCTATAATGAATCAACCTACAGCTGGGGAAGTGATGACCCCCTCCTGTTAGACTGTTAGTGGTAACTTATTTTTTATACTTTCTGCTTCTCTTCTAATATTTATATCTGTGCACTTGTGGTGCTGCTGTCATTTCCTTTGGATCAATAAAGTATCTATCTGTTTATCTATCTATCTATGCGAAGCTTCCTCTCAATG